>NC_090446.1:408397614-408419938 GCF_031143425.1 Pleurodeles waltl
AGTACCAAATCTACAGATAAACACAGGAGTGTACTCACTGTACTTTCTAATACCTAAAAAGGACAACAGTCTGAGACCAATACTAGATCTCAGAACACTAAATACCTACATCAAATCAGACCACTTTCCCATGGTTACATTACAAGACGTAATCCCACTGCTCAAACAACAAGACTACATGACAACACTAGACCTAAAGGATGCGTATTTCCATATACCAATACATCCTTCACACAGAAAATACCTAAGGTTCGTATTCCAAGGAATACATTACCAATTCAAAGTGTTGCCATTCGGAATAACAACTGCACCAAGAGTTTTTACAAAATGCCTGGCAGTAGTAGCTGCACATATCAGAAGGCAGCAAATACATGTGTTCCCGTACTTAGACGACTGGTTAATCAAAACCAACACGCTAAGACAGTGTTCACAGCACACAAAATATGTCATACAAATCCTCCACAAACTAGGTTTCTCGATCAACTACGCAAAGTCACACCTTATGCCGTGTCAAACACAGCAATACTTAGGAGCAACACACAATCAACACAGCAAAAGGGATTGCTACTCCAAGTCCACAAAGGGTTCAAACATTTCACAATGTAATACAGGCCATGTATCCAAAACAAAGGATACAAGTCAAAATGGTAATAAAACTCCTAGGCATGATGTCTTCATGCATAGCCATTGTCCCAAACGCAAGGTTGCACATGCGACCCTTACAACAGTGCCTAGCGTCACAAGCACAGGATCAGCTTCTAGATCTGGTGTTGATAGACCACCAAACATACATCTCGCTTCTGTGGTGGAACAGTATAAATATAAACCAAGGGCGGCCTTTCCAAGACCCAGTGCTACAATACGTCATAACAACAGATGCTTCAATGACAGGGTGGGGAGCACACCTCAATCAACACAGCATCCAAGGACAATGGGACATACATCAAAGACAGTTTCACATAAATCACTTAGAACTGTTAGCGGTATTTCTAGCACTGAAAGCATTTCAGCCCATAATAACCCACAAATACATTCTGGTCAAAACAGACAACATGACAACAATGTATTACTTAAACAAACAGGGAGGGACGCACTCGACACAGTTGTGTCTCCTGACACAAAAAATATGGCATTGGGCGATTCACAACCACATTCGCCTAATAGCACAATTTATTCCAGGGATTCAGAACCAGTTAGCAGACAATCTCTCTTGGGATCACCAACAAATCCACGAATGGGAGATTCACCCCCAAATACTAAACGCTTACTTTAAAATTTGGGGAACACCTCAAATAGATCTATTTGCAACAAAGGAAAACTCAAAATGCCAAAACTTCGCATCCAGGTAACCACAGGATCAATCCCAAGGCAATGCTCTATGGATGAACTGGTCAGGGATATTTGCGTACGCTTTTCCCCCTCTCCTTCCATATCTAGTAAACAGGTGGAGTCAAAACAAACACAAACTCATACTAATAGCACCAACATGGGCAAGGCAACCTTGGTACACAACACTACTAGACCTTTCAGTAGTACCTCATGTCAAACTACCCAACAGACCAGATCTGTTAACACAACACAAACAACAGATCAGACATCCAAATCCAGCATCTCTGAATCTAGCAATTTGGCTCCTGAAATCCTAGAATTCAGACACTTAGACCTCACACAAGAATGTATGGAGGTTATAAGACAAGCTAGGAAACCTACCACTAGACACTGCTATGCAAATAAGTGGAAAAGATTTGTTTATTACTGCCATAATAATCAAATTCAGCCATTACACGCATCTCCAAAAAATATAGTAGGATATTTACTACATTTACAAAAGTCAAATCTAGCTTTCTCTTCCATAAAAATACATCTTACCGCAATATCAGCTTACCTGCAAATTACTCATTCAACTTCATTATTTAGAATACCAGTCATAAAAGCGTTTATGGAAGGCCTAAAGAGAATTATACCACCAAGAACACCACCTGTTCCTTCATGGAACCTCAACATTGTCTTAACACGACTCATGGGTCCACCATTTGAACCCATGCATTCTTGTGAAATGCAATACTTAACGTGGAAAGTTGCGTTTTTAATTGCCATCACATCTCTAAGAAGAGTGAGTGAAATTCAAGCTTTTACCATACGAGAACCATTTATTCAAATACACAAAAATAAAATAGTCCTACGAACAAATCAAAATTTTTTACCAAAGGTAATCTCACCGTTCCACTTGAATCAAACGGTAGAATTACCAGTGTTCTTCCCACAGCCAGATTCTATAGCTGAAAGAGCACTACATACATTAGACATCAAAAGAGCGCTAAAGTACTACATTGACAGAACAAAACTAATTTGAAAAACAAAACAACTATTTATTGCTTTTCAAAAACCTCATACAGGAAATCCAATTTCTAAACAAGGCATTGCTAGATGGATAGTTAAATGCATTCAAAACTGCTATATTAAAGCAAAGAGAGAGCTGCCTATTACACCAAAGGCACACTCAACCAGAAAGAAAGGTGCTACCATGGCCTTTCTAGGAAATATTCCAATGAACGAAATATGTAAGGCAGCAACATGGTCTACGCCTCATACATTTACTAAGCACTACTGTGTGGATGTGTTAACTGCACAACAGGCCACAGTAGGTCAAGCTGTACTAAGAACATTATTTCAAACTACTTCAACTCCTACAGGCTGAACCACCGCTTTTGGGGAGATAACTGCTTACTAGTCTATGCACAGCATGTGTATCTGCAGCTACACATGCCATCGAACGGAAAATGTCACTTACCCAGTGTACATCTGTTCGTGGCATTAGTTGCTGCAGATTCACATGCGCCCACCCGCCTCCCCGGCAGCCTGTAGCCGTTTAGAAGTAGATCTTGAACATTTGTACATTTGTAAATATATTACTTTAAGCTTCATTATGTACATACGTATTCACTCCATTGCATGGGCACTATAACTAACATACACAACTCCTACCTCACCCTCTGCGGGGAAAACAATCTAAGATGGAGTCGACGCCCATGCGCAATGGAGTCGAAATGGGAGGAGTCCCTCGGTCTCGTGACTCGAAAAGACTTCTTCGAAGAAAAACAACTTGTAACACTCCGAGCCCAACACCAGATGGCGGACTGTGCACAGCATGTGAATCTGCAGCGACTAATGCCACGAACAGATGTACACTGGGTAAGTGACATTTTCCATATATATATATATATGTATGTATATGTATATATATATATGTATGTACATGTATATATATGTGTATGTATATGTGTATGTATATATGTATATGTATATATGTGTAATTCTACACTTTAGAAATTCATAGGTCCTTGCATAGTTTCTATATAAGTTGCTTGCTTAGATGATTGAGTCTGTTTTTATTTTATCTATCACAATAGGTAAATATTTTCTTCACTGTTCATCTACAAGCATGTCACCATTGAAATTTTGAGGAAAGATAACATAATGGTATAAAAGTAAACAAATACATTTGCTTAAAATACTGTAACTCTTGAAAGCCTGTGTTTATATGATACAACTTTAAATCTCAAAATATTATATTCCTTACACATGTATTCCCTTGATTATGTAATCATGCTTCTATATATTTGCTGCTCTAATGCTACTGTGCAAGAGAAAAAAAAAACGAACAGAAAAAATATTTTACTCTCTCGAAAGCTTTAGTCTGTCTGACCATCACCCTATACCTCTATCAATCTATCCTGGATCTCCACTCTGACTCATCCCAAACCCATTCTACTACTATGATCTCCAAAATAACCCTTCCCAGACCTGAGTTTCTGACTATGATCTCCCAAACAACCCTACTAAATTTTCCCTCATTTATCTATCCTTTGATTCATCACAAACCCCATTTAACTACTATGATCGCCCTAATCCCTTTCTACAGACTCTTCCATCGCCTACCTCTCCTTTACTCATCCCAAACCTCAGCTTACTACTGTGATCTCCCAGTTAACACATCTGGATTCTTCTCTCCTCTATCCCTCCATTATTCTATTCAAACCAACTAACAGACTCAAGTGTTCTCCGCTCAAATTAACTCAGACCTCCCTATACTAATACTATACTCCTATTTCCCTGTACTAATCCACCACTAATCTTTTTGGATTCTGGAGTAGTATGCTACTTGCAGAAAAGCGCTTTGACGCCTCGTCAGGAGTACTAAGCTCTATATAAATACAATACAATAAAATACAATTACAATAATAAGTGCTGCCACAACTCCAACAATCAAAGCCAAGTAAGAGTTGATATCAAATCTTGTCCATTGCATTCCACCACTGTAACTCAACACACACTGTTTCATAGCCATTTTATTTCATGCATGCAAAGCCTATTGATGCTCCTGTCATTATTCTCCTTCAGCCAACTCATCTCTCTGGAACTAGGTTCAGGCTGGGATTGGGTCAGTTTAGCTCTCAGAGCAAAATTGACTGGACCATTAAGGTGCAGTGCTCAGTTCTGTGGGCGAATAACTTTTTCAGTTCGGGTCGTATCATCCCCTCTGCTACCAGATCTATCAGTGCACTTTCTCTACCTTAAATGCTATGCAGGGGGCATGCCAACAAATAAACTGGGAGTGTTGTAGTCCCAGTATGGACTTTGTTGCTCTCTGACTGGCGCCATCACTCTCTTAAGTAGCAGGTGATAAACATTTTAACAAGAATGACAGACAAGGGTAGTAGATATATAAAGCTTTGAATCTAAGTTATTTTAGACAGATCTATCATTAGGGAAATTTTAACAGCAAAGCTTTTAAGTCCTAAGTACAATAAACTCAGTACAGTTTTATATATGAAATCTAGCATAGATTTGCTTTCTAACAATGGGAAAAAGAGAGAAATGCGTCCCTAGAAATCTACATCTTTATCTCGCACGTTATACAAAAACAGTCATACATTCTAAATGTGTTCACGGTTCTCAGGATAAACACCATTAGAGAGCAAGCAATAAGGAACAATTACTAGAATACGTTTGAGGATTTTCTCATGGAAACAATAACATTATATTGAATGTATTGACATTTTCACAGTTAGTTCGGCAATCTAATGGATACATTGTATGCACAAAGCCTGGGACAGTTTAGCCATCCTTGATGTTTAGCATGGAGAGCTTTGGAAGCAAATCTTAGTTCATGAGTGTGAGTTTTGCAATCCTTTATTAGGAACTAAAAACAATGAAAACAACATGTGAGCTAAGTGATGTTGAAGCAAGATGGATGACATTGTAAACACGACCTAGGTTAGCTCAGGCTCGATTAAAAAAGGAATTGATGTGAAAAGACAATACCTTTCACAAACCTCATCAGTATCAGTCATCTGGTTATCCCTACCACATATGAAACAAAAAGGGAAAAGGAATCAGGAATCTTTGAGTCTACAGTGATCTTATGATTTTTATTTAATTGTTGCTTCGTGTGCTGAACACTCATCCAGTTACTGAAGCAGAACAGTGCCCTCTTCGGAAACCTTCAGAAGCAATCAGTATGGTGTCCGGGCCTATAAAACAGGAAGGATTATTGAATGTCTGTGTGATAGTATCAAAATATTGCTCCGTTAACATTAATTAACCAATTTAACACAATCATCAAAGTTGCTCCACCCTAACCTCTAAACATCCTTGTCTTGGGGTCCCACATAAAACAAGTAGCATACTCAATAGGTGCCCCTGTGACTATTCATGTAGTGGCTAGAGTAGGAAAATCCTCATGATGTCAGAATATCTAACACCCTTCAACTCAGGCCTATCGAGTGCATGGTTATATCATGCGGAATGGGGAACACCAGTGTCCTTAGTAGCGGAAGAGTGAGTCCTTCTTCAAGAAGTATTCATCTATCAATTAACCGCAGGCTCACTAACCTCTGGAACACACGGTTTTCCTTCTAAATATGTATCATATCTTATCTCTTAGGTGTAACAAAATATAGTCAAATTCAGCGTGGCATGTACTTTAAAAGGGCTTGGGTAATAATCCCTTTCATATGAGCTAACTTACTTGGAAGGAACATGGCTATGGGGACTGCCTTCTCAGCTGTGTCTGCCTGAGTGAAGCTAAATGCACAGCAGAAGACAAATGTGCTGTCCTTCTGTTCACCACAATGTAATCCGACGACCATCATCATGGGGGGGTAAAGATACAAACGGCTAGAACATGTGCCAGTGTGTGGACTGCATAACAATGGACAACCTTGGTGACTAAAAATGAGCTGCCATAAAGTAGTGGAAGCCAAGTCGGTGGCTCAGAAAGATAGTCATGCTCACCCTCTCACATTCTGGCCTGATGTTTCACAGGTCTGATTTGTGGCCTAATCCGGACACTGGACAGCAAGTAGTTAACACTGTTCCAGCCAACCCAAGTTCTTTGGTGCCACAGAAGAGAACTAGGGAGTTCTGCATGACCTGATTCATGATGGATGACAGGAACAAAATAGGAAAAATAGACTTTTCTATTTTGAGCTGCGCAATAGCAGCAGAATGAGTGTGCTGAGAGAAATTAAGGGCAGGCAAGATAAGATGACTTTAAGCCGACTGTAGGTGAACATACATTGCTGTGCCCTATAAATGCTTTTTGTTTATTTTTTTAACACTAAACCTACAAAAGAGAAACAGTTAGAAGGCTATCATGTTAGGCCGTGTTTTATGGGAGTAGTAGGTGGCTAACAAAACTGCGATCCTGCCACAAAAATTGGAGACCCAGTCCAATGATTTATAAAACTGCCTTGGGAAGTAGGTCTTTAAAGAATGTGCCATTTCAAGCTATTCTGTATGCCTGTTTGGAGCCTCTTGACAACTGTGGAGAGGAGCGCAGCTGGAGGTGCTGGATGTTCCTAGAATAATCCGTGCCGATTTGCGGGAAAATCGAGATATCTGAGTAATTTGGATACCCAAAAAGAGGCAGGACTACATCTTTGCGCAGGTCGAAGTAGCCAGGTGTTTATAGAAATTTGGGTTGGATGTGAAGGAAGAGCTTAATGGGTTGTCTGGTCTCTGAGGGGCAGTCTTGGTCTTTGCTTGGTCTTGGTGAAACGGCAAGATGCACTGGCCCATAAAGAAAAGGATTGGGATCTGCTGTAGAAAGGGAACTAAGAATTTTAGAAATGGATTGCTTTAGTGGATTCTACTGTATTGTCTTTAGCTTTTTGTCTCTTATCTTCTTTCTTCCAGGGTTGGACTTTTGTCCACTGTGTTATATGCTGATTGGTTCTCTCTGCTTTGTGACTGAAATCTAAAAACTGTTAAGGCTGGGTTATTTCCGTTACTTTTTGTCACTGATAAGTGAACTTTGTATGCAAGTGTTTGTCGTTTGAGAAAATGTGTTTAAGGTTAATAAAGATGGTCTAAACTCAGAACTCCAAAATCTCAATCTGCTGCTTGATGCAATAACTCTTAAAAACTAATGTATTTTTCTACTTTTATTGTTTTCCTATATATATATATATATATAATATATATATATTTTTTTTTTTAGATTACCGAGATCCTATTAAAAGAAAGGGATGGAAGGGCAAAATGGAATGGCATTCCTCTACTGTTAAAGAAATTGTTTCTGAACAGTCACCCCAACAGTGACCTATCTCAGTGCCAAAGTATCCTCAAGGTAACATTTGTAGAGTAAAATCTTCACTTTTGTTTGTTCATATGATGCTTGCTCATATTTTTTTTATGATTGATCCTCCTTTGTCATCAGTGATAATTTTTAGGGAGTTACCCCTTTTCTATATTTAGTGGCCCAGAAACGCTAGGGACATTCTCAGCTGATGATGGAAGACGCTGGTATAGAGGAGATGCATTGCACACGTGTTGATAAAGCAGTTTTAAAGCAGGAAAAAAGCGTACTTTGCTGAAGGAGTAAACACAAATAAGTTTTGTTGTCATCCATTCTTTCTAAGATAGTTGCCATGTGGCTCTCCCTTCATCTGAATAGATGAAGGAATCTCGGTGCTCAGCATAGAGCTGCTTTTTTATTAGGTAATCGTCATTCATAGTGAGAGCATTAGCAAAGCCAATAGGTCTCACCTATGTAAGAGCTATTGGCTTTGCCAATGTGTTTTAGGCATGTTGTACACCAGTGTGGATGCTGTTAACCATGGCTGAAAGTTAGTGGTGTAGAGGAGAGTGGCAGAGTGGAGGGGTGTAGGTTGGATTAAAATGTTATAGAGCATTGTAGAGTACAGTGGCATGGTGTGGAGTGGTGTACAGTGGAGTATCATAGAGTGAAGTAGAGTGGCTTGGGGTGTTGTAGAGAGGCCTAGAGTGAATTGGTACAGAGTAGTGTTATAGTGTGGAGTATGTATGGTATGATAAGGCACTGCCATTACAGACAACACAGTTTCAATTGAAATGACCTTTACATTTGCACATATAGGTTTACTGATAAAACTATACAGGGTGCAAATCATTTGTGAAAATTGCATCACCAGGTGTACTGATTTGTTTTGATCGTATTAAAATGTTTGTTTCTACCACACTTCTGAATTACAAAAAAGGATGCTTTATTTGTGCTCTCCTAATTGATATATTGTGAAATATTTGCACATTTTGATTTACAGATATTTACATTTTGTGTGCTAGAAAAACTTTTCCCCAGTACCCAGCAAGATTGTCACATAAATCCTCTCACTTTGAAGTCAGAGAAGGAAAAGTCAACACTGAGCTCCTTCAGAAGACCTATCCTGACATCTGACCTCTGTCTTCGTACACTCAGGAAATGTCATAGAACAAAATGTAAAGGCCTGTTTAGAGAAGGAAGGGTTAGTAGAAGAATACAAGAAGCAATGATAAACGTTACTGTACAAAGAAATGCTGGACAGCCTAAAACAAAGCAAGCCAGCAAATAGAAAGCCAGAGCATGTGAGCTACAAACCACAAAGCAAATGTGAAGCAGTGGATGGAATACATTCCCAGAGAAGCTTGCAGAATACCCACAAGAAGTCTTTAAGCAACCAGATAGCTGTGCTGGTTAGTAGGCTGTGCTGGTTAGTAGACTTTGACTTAAAAAGTGCACAGTCCGGCAGAGAGCAGTGTTCCAGAGACTTGCATAACCAAGACATTCCTTTCATGCTACATTCTCTAAAGGACAGAAATGAACAGTTACCTGCTTGTGCAGTAATATATGCACACATTCAATTACTAGTTTGCACAGTGAGATGGAGACAGTGCAGATGATTCAAAAACTGGTAGTTGGCACTGAAAAGGGCAACAACAAGCACTGCCTCATAACAGCTTTTGTGTCGGTCTGTTGCATATTGCTTATACCCCACATGCTAATTAAGTAAAATATTTTGTGATTGATGAATCTTTTCAAAATTCATGTGGCAAATTTCAACAATGCCTTGTTGATATAGATTAAATCACAGTCCTTTGTCATCAACCCCCTATCCTTCGGTAAGTTTGAGGTTTATGCAATATTTGCAAAATTTGGACTTAATATTGTCTCTATTGTTGCTAATTGTTGATAATTTCCTTGATAAAAATGTACAAAACGAAAGAATAATCCTGTTATTAAAAACCGGGATTGAAAAAATGTGTAATGCAATTTCTGAACCCTCTGCTAAGTTTTGTTCTCTTGTTTTAGCATTCCCCCCCTCCACCCGTTTCCCCCCCCCCCCCTTACAGATGTTTCTGTTTTTGCATTGTCCTTTGGAACGGGATATTCATAATAGAATACTGGGGCGTAGCATGGGAGTAATCCTGCTGTGAGAAGAAAATAAAGTGCAGTGCAGTTTCTAAGCACATAGCTGAGAAATGACAGTTTAACTGTCTTCTCCCTGCTGGTAGCTCTGTGTCCATTGTCCTCCAAAGCATTGTACTTCAATATTACACAGAACAGTTACCTGCCTCAGATGATCAAAAGCAACCTGCAAATGCAAGGGCTTCACAAACGTCTATGGTGCATTATATTTGGATATTACCCAAAACAATTCTTTCTCTCTGGAGTGCACAAATAGCTGGTGATTGCAACGAGATTGACCAAGCACTGGTGTTATTAAACCACGATAGGAAAGAATTGTGTTTTTGCTAGCAAAGGCAAATGAGTCCTCTTTTACCAGCATGCAGATGACTTGATAATCGGTTCCTTGTAGACAGTTGGTTATGGCTTTCTCAACTGTGCGTCGTCCCATCCTTTTTTTTTTTTTTTGTATATTTATTTTAATGACATTTATATTGCAGCTAGCACTACATCAAAGGATGCATATAGTGATAATACAGTCAGTCATTATTTTTTGAAAGGGAAAACATTGCTATGTTTATTGCGAACCTTGTGGAAAATACTCATGAACATATCAACTACAAACATCCCCGTGCTCAACTCCTAATACTTGGCAGTAACAGAAGTATGTACATAGGTCTCCGTGTCTGCACTTGGGTTTCAGAACATGTTGTGTAGTAGGTCATTGTCTCTACTCCTTTGTGCCAGTGAAGTCACCCCCGCAACCCATTCCCCCCATTCCAGTTGTTCGCTAGATTATGGCCTCTGCAGGGCTCCGGGGACGTCTTGTAGGTGTAGTATGATCATCGTCCGCTAGGTCCTAAATCATGGCTACCCATGCCAGTAGGTCATCTGCTAGTTTATCGTCGCATCTGACATCTTTCATATGATTCTGCTCTGCCCCAGCCCATTCTGTCATGTTCCGTAGCCAATCAGTCACCAGTGAGGGGAGTCTGGCTGAGCCATCTTTTGGCCGGGGTCAAGCCTAGCAGTGAGAATGTTCTGCTTAACTTTGTTTTTTTGGTCCAGTATCATTACCAGAAGACAATGCTTAATGACCCTCACTTGAGGTCTGCCAGTTGCGGTGTGAGATAAATTAGATGAATCACATTATAGTGTGCAAGTTTGAAGCGTGTGTTTGTCGAGACCTTCCTCACCCCTCCATGTATTCTAGTCCACTCAGTGGTTGTAATGGGGTTGTCAGTCAATTGCTGCCAGGTGTCTTCTACCCTAAGGGGTGGGGGGAGGGTCCTGGCTCTGTCCGCCTGTAAAGCACATTATATGTTAGTGATAAGTTTCCTACCTCCTGACAGTGATAGTAATGCGACCATAGTGTGAGTTTGGATCAGCGTATCTGGAAATTCGGGCCAGATCTCCCTGCTGTGGCTGCAATTTTAATGTATTGGAGAAAGTGGCTCCCGCCCGCCCCAAAAGAATCGAATACCACCAAAAGGGTAATAAACCGGCCAGATGGGTAGATATCGGCTAAGGTTGTGCACCCATCCGTTCGACAATTAGCCACCGACATTGTTTCAGCTATTTGCGCACATGGCCTGATATGCCATATTTCAAGGTGTGGTGCGAAAGGCACTCTGCGCAGCACCCCATGTACTGCACATTCCCAAATTCTGCACACGAGGGTCACCACATGTGGTAAATTTGTGGGCGATCTCGAACCGTGCAGCAGGAGGGAGTTGAGGTTTCAAGTACGAAGAGTGCCAGCCAGGAGAGATCGCTCCTAGTTGACATCAGTATCAAACCAGTGCACTGCATGCTGCAAGTGAGATGCATGGTAGTATAATTTCAGGTCAGGTACCTCCATCCCCCCTTTATACCACTCCAGCTTTAGAGTGGAAAGACTAACTCTACAGCGTTTCCCAACCAACAGCAATTCCACAAGGTATTTGTCTAGGTCCTGGAACACCTGTTGCCTAATGCCCTGTAATATGCAATAAAGTTCCAGGTGTCTGCTTTCCTCTTGATCCAGATATTTGGGTAAGTCGAAGATAAAACACAAAAAACCTAAGCTGGATTTAACCCCTTCCAGCAACTAATTATCTCCTGAGAAGTTGTGGGGGTGACATCATACATCTTTCTCTTTCTCCTGAAACGTTTGACTTTAGAGTCAACTGGTTCTAACACGACCAGAGTTTCTTGGGCCATCCAACAGTCCTAAGCAGATTAGATTTCTGTGCCGCCATGATCTGACTCGTCGGATCCTTGCAGATTTCCTCTAGTGTGCCTGCGGGCTGCACAGAGCTGAGAGGTTCTCCACCTCGGTTACGACCGGTGGGTTCACCCTCTGCCGAACCCTATGTGCCTGTAACGGGGCTGCCTCCAGTTCCACTTGCGACTCCACCTCCAGTGGCATAGTCCACTCCCAATCCTGGCGCATCAACGCCAATGTCAACTCCGAAAGACAAGGCCCAAATTGTCTTCTCTGATGATGAGTCTGTGCCGGTTCAACCTCAACCAAAGTCCCGCCGGGCTGCTGTTCGGGTTACTTTTCCTTTACATGATCTACCGCCACATGAACAGCACACCCTGTGTTCCCTGTTCAGCAGAGATTCAGACAAGGATTACATCGCTGGTAATGTGTTTGTCCAATCATATCACAAGGAGAATTAGTTTGACGACCTGCAGGAGTCTACTGACCTTGATACCACCGAGTACGGATTCCTCTTACCCCCTGGTGTTGCCACTGAGGAGAGTGCTTCCCACACCATTATTATAGACCTCAAGCTTCCCACCTTAAAGGTCTAAACCATTGTCCTTATGAAGATTCTTTATACATCCACTGAGCTCTTCTTACCATTTTAAAGAGGCTCTCACCAACACCTCATTGAGGACATTAACCAAACTTTGCTCTGGCCCTCAAACAGCTGCGAAATTACATGACGCCACCGTTCTGCCCCAGACGACCCTGGGGTTTTATCTCAGCACGCCTCACCTGAAAGCTTGGTGGTGCAGGCGTTTGCAATTAAAACCAATCGAATGCCTTTCTGAATACTCACCCCTCAGTTGGGAGTCAAAATGGGTGGAGATGATGTTCTGTAAGAGTATTTTCGACCACAAGCTGGTGCTTTGATCTGTATATGCCAGCTTCCTACTAGTATTCCTGTGCCCTTTGGGATTCAGTGCCTCACCCTTCCTTTCCTGCTCCTTCACCTTATTTTAGAACTGAGCCCTTCTCAGTACCTTCCTCTATAAGTTAAAATTAGAAATGCTTACACTTGCCCCAGGTCTTGTCTGCCCTCCACCCTGGAGACTGGATGGTAGCGTTTTCCCTGCACGACGCCTGTTTCCATATAGTTTGTGGAGGGACAGGTGCATTTTCAGTTTGCTGTGCGTCCCTTTGGTCTCACCAGTGCCCCACAGATTTTCACGAAAGTGATGGCTGTGGTGGGAGCAAATCTTCTGAAGTGAGGGATGGCAGTCATCCCCTAACTAGACGACTAGCTGTTAAAGGCAGGCTCACGCCAGGCAGCCGTCAACCACCTCCAGACTAAGGTAAACCGTCTGTCATATTAGGGGTTCTCTATCAACGTGCCAAAGTCGCACACCTTAATCCTTCTCAGATACCCTCCTTCATTTTAGCCATTCTGGATGTGGTTCTGTATAATTTATTTCCCCTAGGAAACAGAGTCCAGAACGTTAAGGCTATGATCCAGATCTTTCATCATTAGTCTTGGAATTCAATGAGGTCGACTCTGAGGCTGCCTGGACTGATAGCCTAATGTATCTTGCTAGTCAAGCATGCGAAGTGGTAGACCCCGCCTCTGTAGTGGGATCTGAAGTCTCAGCGGGCCCAACATAAAGGGAACCTCTTTGACCGTGTTCAAATTTTGGAGAAGACAACAAAAGATCTGACGTGATGAGTACTGGTTCGCGACTGGGTCACCCAAAGCCCCCAGTGGTGGCCGATGCATCGCTTCTGGTTGGGGTGGCCATCTTGGAAAGATAGAGATGAGAGGTCTTTGGTCTACAGTGGAGTCCAGGTTCCACATCAACTTTCTGAAGCTGGGGACCAACCGCTTGGAACTGAAAGCCTTCCTTTCATCCAATCAAACAGGGCAGGGTGGGATTGTGGGCCCTAAACCCGAAGGCCTTATGCCTCTAGAATTGTCTGGACCACTAAGGATCTTCCTTGTGGAGAACCACCGGCAGGATCTTTACATGCAAGGTCAGACAAACTCAGCTGTCAGCACCCTGCATATCCTGAGTGGCAGTTACTCCTAGAGGTGGGCCAAGATCTCTTCAGAGAATGGGAAGAACCATGGCTCAATCTGTTCACCACTGCTGATAACATGCAATGTCAGCTCTTCTGTGTGTTGGAGTTTCCAGAGCATCTCTTGCTCTGAGGCATGCCCTAACGTGAGTGGAACTCAGGACTTCTGTATGCCTTCCTGCTCAGAGTTCTCAAGTAGATTTGGACAACATGGCCCCACATCATCCTTGTGGCTCCAGACAGGGCACGGAGAGTATGGTATCCAGAACTCCTAGGCTTGAGCATCTGTTCCCCAGTCAGGCTGCCCCTCTGAGAGGAGATGCTGTCACAGCAGCAGGGTCAGGTTCTGCACCTGGACCTTCACAATCTCCATCTTCATGTTTGGCAATTGAACAGCGGCAGCTGAACACCTTTGACCTTCAGGAGGTGGTTGATGTCAGCTTGGCAGCCAGGCATCCCTCGGCAAAAGTTGTATATGCCTTTTGTTGGGACATATTTGTGCCTTGGTGTGGTACTCATCAGATAGACTCTTACCAAGCAAAGTTATTTGATGTTTTGTTTGTTTTGTCTTTTCTTAGTGCGGCAAGGCCTTGCTCTGGGCACAGTTAAAGGATACCTTTTAGCTCTTTAGGCTTTTTTGGGGCTGCTGGAACTGCCCTTTCTTTAAATCTCCAGTTGTTATGTGCGTTTTGAAAGGCTTACAATTTTTTATTCCTGTGGAAGGCTACAAAATGGGTCCATAACGTGGTCCTCACATTTCTACTGTTCACTCAATTTGAACTGCTTCAGTTATTTCTTGCGGCTCCTTGCCCTCAAGACATTCCACGTCAGTCAAAACAGTATTTTGCTAGCATTCTGTGCTGTTCCTCACCTCTCAAATGTGGAGGAGAGACTCCATAGTTTGGATCCCTAGAGAGTGTGGAGTGTCTGCTTAATTTGTACCAAAGAACAGCTCTTTGTAGTGTTCTCTGGAACGGAGAAAGCAAGGCTTTGCCGAAGAGAGCTATCTCCTGCTGGATTGTGCTCTACATTAAGATTTGCTTCACATTGGCTAAAAAGCAGCCTCCGGAAGGATTAAATGCTCATTCTACTAGGGCCAGAGCTGTTATCATGCAAAAGCCTTGTCCTAGACATTTGTCAGGCGGTTACATGGGCTTCCTTCCATAGGTTCGTAAATTACTGTTGTCTGGATGGTCAGGTTCGCCAAGAGGTTTTTTTTGCCCATTCTGACCTGCTTTACTTTCTGGTTTGAGTTTATCCACAGACTCCCCTCAGTATAGATACTGCTTTGGTATATATTCAGAAGGTGGGGAATCTAGTGTTAAAGGTTTCTACAGAAGAACACAATTCTTACTTTCAGTAATGCACTTTCTGATGGAGACTCTATCTCTCTGCAGTTTCCTCTGCAACCCTCCCTGCCTTCACATTCTATGGTTGGCCTCTATCCTTTAATACGTCTAGGAATCTGCACCCCAATGACACCAGTTTGGTTTTGAAGCTCTGCTTTTGGGGAAATGGACCTCCTCGAAAATAACTGACCTCAGCAGCACACAGGAGGGAGGCCTGTTTAGAGGTAATGCTGGGACGTTTCCAGATCTAGTCTGATGCCTGAAGAACATTCAGAAGGTGACGCATTATCGGCTAGAAAGAGTCGACCAGAAAGAGCATTACCGAAAGTAAGTAACTTGTTTGTATGGACTTGAGGATGAATGGGATGTCTGCATTAAGGATGATGGTGTAACGTACGAGAAAACATTTTGTACCCATTACTGAACATGTATGGTGACCACTTAACTGAGGGAGAAGTTTGTTCATCTGGCACATAGACAGTCTAGGCAGAAACACAACTAAAAGCAAAGTAGCTTTTCAGTCATCCATGGTTTTACATTATTCTAGGGTACCTATAATAAAAATATTTTTCATACAATAGTAGCTAAATATATAATATAACTGGACAAATAAAATACTTAATTTTGTCTTTTTATTCTATGTATTTTTTTCGTTTTTTTTTGTTCTATGTGCGATAGGTCCTTGTGGCGTATCTGTGCTGTCTCCATGTCTCTCTGTGTCAGTTTTAGGTTTCAACTGATCTGTTTTACACTTGGTTGAGCTTCCAGTTGTGTTCATTTTAGTATTTTGTGTATTTTTATGGCTAAAGCAGAATTGTATTTAACATGGTGTTCTCCACCTTACCTGTCTGTGAAAATGTCATTTTTGGCCTGTTGCTGATCTCTGTAAATACTTTAGCCATATGAACCTGGTGGGTGCAGTGGTCACTTTCTATGTCATGACCCCAGGTAGTTGCCTTAGCAAGCATGCTGCTCAATTTCATATTCACTCTTTTCCAAGAGCTCTGAGACACTCTCACCGCAGTAGGCCCCTATTGTTGGACACCATGTGGTAGAAATTTGCTTAAGGTGTTTTGTTTCTCAGGCATGAGTCTTATTTCAGGGCATATATTTTATTGATAATCTTTGAGGGTAGATATGTATGATGTATTCAGAAGACTTTATTTTTATGACCGGTGAGATGAAAGCAGCATTGCGATTACCCACATTGTTCTTGTGAGTTGAACTTGACTTGAATAAATAAGCTTTGTTCTAAAAAATGATTCATTTTTACTGTGAAAACTTTTTAAATATATTTGTATTATTATGTCTGTTACATGCATGACAGCTTAACATATTTTTAGTGTGAGGAATATAAAACTAAGTTGTACAGTTACATTTACTTGCAATACCCCTCACCAACACATGTAGTCCCACATTCTTGATAAAGGTGGCTTTCACTGCCCATTCTCTTTTTTGCTTAGGTCTTATTTCGGTATCACATAGACTGATTTGATAATTGTGTGGATCGGTTTACTTAAGTGTTAGTGTTCTGCTGGCCAATAATTTCAGTTAGATTTTTTCCAAGTTACTAAGTCCTTGTCTAGTTTTTGATCTATGCACACTATAGTCTTCTGCAGTTGAGACTTCTCAGATGTCCTTCATCCATAGCCTGTGTTTGGGCCCGCATGCGCCCAGTGTATTGCTACACATCTTGATTTCATAAAACTGTAATGCATTCTTTTCCCTTTTGGGTTCCAATGTAAGCATAGCATGCACTGATGAAGCTCTAGCGATATTACATTTCTCCTCAATTTCTTTTTATTAAATGTATCCACCACATGTTGCCAGAAAGTGGGAACCACTGGGTAAGTGCAACTCCATCACTTGGGGTCCGTTTTCAGATATATGTTTCTACGGGTTAGTGTTGTTAAATTTATCTTGCGTAAATAAGTGTATTGATTTCAATCTAGTATTTGCCAATGTTGTACTAGTGTAATCCAGGGCTTGATTCCATTCCTTTTCTTATGTGTAGTTATTTCTGTGGGTGCTGTGCAATTATCGACTTGTGTAGCGTTTTAATGGTCTTTCACCTTGAGTCAATGCTGCAGTTGCCTGTAGCATAAGAGGGGACACATCCCGAACCACGACTGTGGAAGAAGAAAGTCGTGAACAAAGGAAGCGGAACAAGGCTTTAGTTAACCACAACTTTGTTCTTCTGTGCCTTAACCACGCATGTGCTGAACAATGCACATGCATGGTTAAGGCACAGAAGAAGGAGGTTGGCTTCTGCGGAGGACGCAGTCAGGTAAGTGGGGGTGGGGCTGTTTTAGGGGCAGGGGGGTCAGGGTATTTTTAGTGTTTAGGGGTGGGGGTAGTTTAGGTTTTAGGGGGTGAGGGGTAGTTTAGGTTTTAGGGGGTGAGGGGTTGCGGTAGTTTGTGGCAGGGTGGGGGCATTTTATTTTTAGTTTTTATGGGTGGGGGTTGGGGTAGTTTAGGTTTTGGGAGGGTGGTGGGTCACCGTAGTTTTAGGGGCGGGGTGGTGGATCAGGGTATTTTTTCGTTTTTGGTGGTGGGGTCACTGTAGTTTTAGGGGCGGGGTGGGGTGTCGGGGTGTTTTTAGGGAGTGGAGGGTCGCAGTAATTTTAGGGGTGTGGGTAATGGGGCAGGGGTAGAATTGTTTTTAGGGGTGGGGCGTTGGGGTGTGATTGTTTTAGGGGCAGGGGAGGTTGCATGCTGGAACCACGCATGCCGTCCCACACTTGCCTTTACAACGAAAAATCATTCGTAAGGCATTCGTGGTAACAAGGTGTTTGTTGTTCCGATGTGTGGTTTAGGCATGCTTGGTTCCAGCATTCCTGGTTCCGACTTGTATGCTCAAATGAGAGGCAGAAGTTACCGCCGGGAACCACTCCCATTTAATGTGTATTTCTCTGGTTGGTGTGGTGTATAACATACATACAGTCCATACTTTTCTTAGCCTCCTTGTATGTACAATATTCTCTTATCTAGCCATTTAGCAGCTTTTGCCTCCGGAAGTATGTGTTCAAATTCTTTGAGCCCTCACAGTGGTGTCTGATCAGCATATAGAGTTTTCCTAATAACTCTTAACCAGTCCCATATCTATCTCATCATCATTTCTAAGTGCAGAACCTCTTTAGTTTGGGGAAGTTTGGTAAAGCATATATCTTTAAATTGAATTCCACCATTACAGCCTTCTAGAAGGTTTTGTTCTCCATAATTTTCCTCAAAACCACCAAAATGTTATTTGTTAAATCCACAAAGCCAAATAGTACTCTTCCATTTCTGGTACTCCAGTTCATCCTTCATCGCATGGTTCTGAATTATGATAATGCTTCTTAGTTCTTGGAACACTCTTTGGGCAGTAGGGTGAACACTCCCTGCAATACATATAAGCAACGTAGATCTGTTAACATCTTTATTGATGCTATCTGTCCCACAGTGGCAGTGTCTTCCAATTTTCTAGTTGCTATCATGCAGTGGCAACATTTTTTTTTATATTTAGGTTTATACTTCTATCTGGGTCATGTATAACTAGTACCCTTGTATTTTATTTCTTGCTTGCCATTTTAATTCCAAATTTAAACGACTGTTGTCAGTTTCTTATGTGTTACTAACTAGTGTATATAGTCTGGATTTATTGTGGTTTATGCGAAGACCAAAGACCATGCTCAATTCTTCTGTATCTGCAGCACTGTTGGTGCAGAGGCTGCTGAGTTTTGTAACCTTATTATTGTATGGTCCCACATACTGTGAAATTCCATGCTAGCTTTCCCTGTCCAGATTATCCAGCCTTTGCAGCCTGTTACCAATAGACTGGACTAGTGCTTCATCTCCATAGCAAATAGGAATGGTGACAGGGGATATTCCTACAGAGTGCTCCGCTCCAGGGTCTAACTTTTCAAAGTACGTTTATCTGTTGTTTTTTTTTCAGTTCAAGCAAGCTTTATTCGGTCTAAATAACCATCAAAGCAATAACTTTACAACAATAAAATCAAGATCCATACATAATAAATATATAACAACAAAGTTAAAAGGTAGGTGATAAAAAATGAGATAAGAATACTGAAAAATGAGGAATCTGCGATTGTACAAAGAGAAAAAAATTCAGATAAATCTTCACATATGTGCCCCATCCTGTAGATAAAAAGGAAATATCAAAGATCCTTTTATTGACTGCTTTTAACTTCCACATAGGTAATTTATAAGAAGTACGATTAATAAAACAAATGAGTAAAATAAGGTAAAATCAGGGAACAATTAATAACAAATCACTTATAATCCTATTTTATTTTAAAAAGTATGTACGTATATGCCAAACGGACACAAGGAACTTGCTGACCGCACAAATTAAAGGAGAGGAGCAATCTCTGAACATCAGCCTGAGGGCATCTCTACATGTTCTCAACCCCATGTTTCTACAAACGGGACGAAGCCATTTCCACCGGACAATGCCATAGGCAGGACGAATAAACATAAAGTGCACTACAGTTTCCACAGAGTCATTACAACAAGGACATTTATCGGACAACAGGGTGGAGCTCCATGAACTGGGAAAAGGACTTCAGAGGGAGACCTAGATACCTAAGTCGAGCATACAAACTTTTGCTTAGTTGATCAGTAATTAAGTCCAGAAAGGGTTTGAACTGGGGAAACCAGTTATAGTCGAGGAAGAGAGACGTCAGCCTACCATGTGAAGTGCAAGCAGATATTTTTCCCTAACATGGGACCAATAAGCAGATTTCAGGTGGTCCTTGTGAGCCCTCTTTAACTTATTGGGCTGGCTCCAAAAGTGACTGAGTCCCAAGGTATGGAACCATTCTGAAATGTGCTTGAACCAGGGGATAGAAAGTACGTTTGGTCTATCCAATAAATCTTGCAAGGATTCCTTGTAAGTGTCTAGTTCAGGGTAGTCCAAATACGAACCCAAAAAAGTAAAGGCCTTAAAGCTATTACATCGGAAATGCGAGGGAACCCTAGATCCAAAAACACTGGAACCATGGGCGTACTACGAGGACATGCCAAGAGTGATCTTGCAAAATTATTTTCCACCACGGATAACTTGCTGGATTTAGAGCAGCCCCAGACCTCAGCACCATAGACCGCTGCACTCTGAGCCTTAGCTAAATACATTTTAATAGCAGGGGAAACCACTTTCTCAATATTAGACTTTTGAAAACGCAAAATTGCCCCTGCCCCATGTGCTAAGAGGGCTGAGCTTTTCCCTACCTGGGCCTGCCAGTTCATATCAATACTGATTCTTACCCTTAAGTAATCAATAGAGCATACCTTACTCAAGGGAACCTCGTTATACAGAATGTTACATCGTTTTGAGCTACCAGGACCAAAGATCATAAGTTTTGTTTTGCTAGAGTTGAGTTCCAATCCATGATCTGCACAAAACACTAAACCTATCCAGAAGGGCCTGAAAGCCCATAGGTGTTTTAGAGATCAGGAGGGAGTAGTCCGCAAATAAAAGGATTGGAACTTTTGTATTATTCAAAGTAGGGGCATCGTTTTGACAGTCAGTTACAACTTGCATTACTTCATTGATAAACAACGAGAAGAGGGTAGGAGCCAGGATACAGCCCTGGTGTACTCCCCGCCTGATGTTAATACGATCAGTGAGTTCCCCCTGGCTGCCCCATCTTACTCGAGCATAGGTGTTCTTGTGTAATCTTTGGATTAGATGCACCAAGTTCAACGGGACGCCAGTTTTCTTTAAGACTTCCACAATTTCTGGCTTGGAACAAGATCAAACGCGGACTTAAGGTCAACAAAAGCAACATACAAATTTTGTTTGGCCAGGGTAGCGTATTTCCAAAGTAACAAGAAGAATCTAAAAACTTGGTCCATAGTGCTAATTTTTAAACGAAACCCAGCCTGAAGGGGAGAAAAAAACCTGGTTAGCATGGACCCAGTCCATTAGCCTTTCAAGGACTTGCTTAGAGAAAATCTTTTTAAGATTATCAATGAGGCTAATTGGGCGATAATTGGCTGGCAGACCCACATCTCCTTTTTTGTGAATAGGATAATTTCAGCTCCGAGCCACGAGTCCGGAATGGGGCTACCTGCTGCAATGGCATTTGATAAAGTAGTAATGTACCACGCCCAAATAACTGGTTCAGACTTAAATAGGTCCCCCGGTATCTTGTCAGGACCGGGAGCATTAGCAGGTTTCAGGGAATTGATAGCTGCCGTGGTTTCAGCAATTGTAAAAACAATGTCCTCCAGGGGACCTTCAGTTAGGGATCTAATTTGCCACCCGCATAGGTCTTGTGATGTAGTTGCTCAAATGAGGCATAGATCTCGGAAAAATGAGACACCCATCTTTCAGGGTGGATGTGAAAATTAGGAATAGCATTACCCTCTCGTTGCCTGTGAGTCAGCAACCTCCAAAAGGAGCTCTCGTCTCGATTTTCGACAGCCTCCAGCAGCTTCTGCCAGATCTCAAATTCCCATTTTTTTTTCTTCGCTAGATTCAGGGCCTTAGTGTAACTGACTCTAGCAGTCCTGATCTCCTCCTGTGAGTGCATGCGGAGGGCCAATTTAAGATTAAACCTAGCAAGGTCGCAGTTATTGTTGAACCATTCCCTGGATCGGATAGCATCTGGAGTGTGTCTCACAGTGGTTTCTTTATAAAAAACATTCTGTAGAGATTTTATCAATTCAGCATGAATTTCCATGATTGGCAGACTATCGACCTCTTGCTTTTCAATACCGGAGAACAACTGTAGAAAGGTGGAATACATTTGTTTAACCAAAAATGGGTTAGATAGAACTTTTGGCCAACTAACACAAGTTTGCCTGAAGTTTAGGGAAGGGATCGGAACATCAGTGGTCTCTAGGTGTTGAGTTCTCCCAAATGCTTTGTTAAAAAGAGTAAGACATAGTGGATAGTGATCGCTGGAATTCAACCTTCATGTCCAGAATATGTGACCAAAGCCTGATGTCAACAAAGAAATAATTAATAGTGCTGAACGAACATCCCTGCTTGAAAGT
>NC_090446.1:408760138-408762638 GCF_031143425.1 Pleurodeles waltl
GGCGGAGGTACAGGCCGTATGACAGACGACCATTCCAGCAGAGGGTTCAAACCCCTCACTGGTCTCAAAGGCCACAACAACGACAGGGACGTCCCCTGTTTCAGGCACGTAGACCCACAAGAGACAGAGGGTCAAGTAGACCTCAACAGTCTACAGCAAAGACGCCATCAAAGCAATGAGGCATTGCTTCCCTCAGCACTGTGCACCACTCCGGTGGGGGGAAGTGTTACGCATCATCTTCGCGAGTGGCACTCAATCACAAAAGACAAATGGGTGCTCAATATTGTCGAACATGGCTATTCTCTCCTTTTCAAAAAACCTCCTCCACACTTGCCGCCAGCAAGGTGTTTTCCTTCTCATCTCCGCCTGCTACGCAAGGAAGTTCTCGCACTCCTACAAAAGAAAGCTGTAGAAAAGGTTCCTCCGGCACAAAAAGGAAAAGGGGTGTACTCCCGTTACTTTCTGGTGGCGAAAAAAGGTCAACAGGGCCTCTTCAGACCAATTCTGGACTTACGGCTCCTGAACAAGTACATAAGAAAACAAAAGTTCAGGATGCTAGCCCTTCACCAGATTGTCCCGCAACTGCATCAGGGGGACTGGATGTGCTCCATCGATCTACAGGATGCATATTTTCACATCCCAATAGCAACCAAACATCGGAAATTTTTACGTTTCCAGATAGCGTCACAGCACTACCAATTCAGAGTCCTTCCATTCGGCCTGAAGTCTGCACCCCGAGTCTTTTCAAAATGTGTAGCAGTGGTAGCGGCACACCTTCGAAGACAAAAAATATTCGTCTATCCCTACCTGGACGACTGGCTAGTGAAGGCCTCATCTCCGGATCAGGCGAGAAAACATCGAGATATCGTTCTAAGAACTTTCGAGTCTCTAGGTCTTCAAATCAACCACGACAAGTCAACCTTGATTCCAACACAAAACCTCCGCTACCTGGGAGCGATACTAAACACAGAGCTCCAAAGAGTGTATCCTTCGGAGGAACGACTTTTATCAATCCACAGGAAGTGTCAACATCTATTAACAGCCGATGCACCTACAGCTCGTCAGGTGACATCGCTTCTGGGCTCCATGGCTTCATGCATCTTCATTGTCCCGAATGCCAGGCTACGCATGAGGCCCCTTCAGGAGGCATTAGAGAACAATTGGAGCCAAAAGACTGGTCACTGGGAGGACAGAGTTCGACTACCAACAGTGGCTTTTCAATCACTACAATGGTGGATGCACAGACCGCACCTGTCGATAGGTTCTCCGTTTCACCAGACAATTCCAGTCGACACTCTGGTGACGGATGCGTCTCTTCAGGGTTGGGGTGCTCATCTGGGTTCCTTCCAAGCTCAGGGTCTGTGGTCCGACAAGGAAAAGAACTATCACATAAATCTACTGGAACTCAGAGCAGTCCATCTGGCTCTCAAATCTTTCTCTCCATTGGTTCAGGGGAAATCTATCCTAGTTCAGACAGACAATACAACCACAATGTATTACCTGAACAAACAGGGGGGAACAAGATCACTACCTCTGTCTCGAGAATCCCAAACGATATGGCATTGGCTCCTGGCCAGGGGAATGTCTATCACAGCGGTACACCTGCCAGGTCAGCAAAACGTAGAGGCAGATTTCCTGAGCAGACATCTGGAAGACGCGCACGACTGGGTGCTACACGACGAAGTAGTCGAGGACATCTTCGGTCAATGGGGTCGACCTCAGTTGGATCTCTTTGCAGACGAAACAAACAAAAAATGCCCAGACTTCGCGTCCAGGTTCTGCCGTCCGGGATCTCAAGGGAATGCCCTGTTGATCAACTGGTCAGGGACATTTCTCTACGCCTTTCCACCGATTCCCCTCATACCGGCAGTAATCAACAAATTTTACAAATCCAGAACCAGAATGATTCTGATAGCGCCACAATGGCCCCGCCAATTCTGGTACACGGACCTACTCAACTTATCGGAAAGACCTCACAGGAGGTTGCCGTGCAGACCGGATCTCCTGAGCAGGATGGAAGGCAGAATCCTACATCCCAACCTTCCCTCTCTGAGCTTGACAGCATGGCTCCTGAATTCCTACAGTATGGGCACCTAGGGCTCTCACAGGAGTGCATGAGCATCTTGAAAGAGTCAAAACGACCTTCCACGCGGCGTTCTTACGCTTTTAAGTGGAAGAGATTTTACATCTGGTGCTCTCAACAAGGTATAAATCCCATACGAGCTCAGGAGGACGTCATACTATCCTATTTACTTCATCTGGCGAAGTCTGGTCTGCAGGTATCTTCTATTAAGGTTCATTTATCTGCAATTACAGCGTATCGTAAGTCGCCTTCTCAGGAATCCTTCTTTACGATACCTGTAGTCAAGGATTTTTTAGAAGGCTTGAAAAAGGTTTTTCCTCCCATTCGGAGACCTTCTCCTCCATGGGAACTGAATGTAGTCCTGTCAAAACTTATGGGCCCTCCCTTTGAACCTATCCACAAGGCCTCTTTACAACA